>NW_020229855.1:887207-923287 GCF_003227725.1 Camponotus floridanus | reverse complement strand
GTGAAAGAAATATTGTTACGATCACGAAGAAATCCATTGTTAAACCATTCTTGATATAACTGTCTATCATAAATATTCGTTATACTTCCAAGAAATTGCATTGGACGTTCAAATCGACTTTGAAGTTTATCATAAAATGAAGGCCTTGCATACATTTCTCTTAACTGATTTATGCAAGATAGCTCGATAAAATAGGCGTTATTTTTTTTGACGACACAATGGACGAATATCATTCATTGATCTTAATTCTCGATTACAAATTGTATATAATAATAATGTCTAACAGCATCAGCCTCACTTAAACGAAAAAATTTTTTAAATTTATATAAACTGTTTTTTCTTAAATTTCGAAAAGGGCAATGAATTTGATAACTGTATAATGTCGACAGTAGATGACATCGTAAGATTATGATGTAAAAGAAGAGATAAAATTAGGGACATACTATCACCGACAGTTATTTCAGCGCCATGATATAATGGTTCATTTCGGTCATCATCGTTAATGACGTTGTTAAGATCATTATCAATATTTTCATGGTCGATATTATAAGTATTATCATAAATATCCGAATCATCACTTTCCTCAAAAGTTGAATTCGTATCATCCAGATCATTAGTAGAATCATAAGTCCTAAAATCGTATCTGATATTAGTATCTACTCTTTCTTGTGAACTACTTAAATTACATTTATTTTTATAAATAATAAAGGTTTTTATTTTTATACAGTAAATGCGTTTTTAAATAAATATATATACTATAGTGTGTGTGTGTGTGTGTGTGTGTGTGTGTGTGTGTGTGTGTGTGTGTGTGTGTGTGTAGACATCACATATTCTAAGTTTTTATCTTATTTGTTACTTATTATTTTATTATTATAATAAATTTGCATACCCATATTCGTTTTCAATTTCATTATTTTCAGAAAATTGTACTCTCTCATGTACGTCTTCTATTTCGTATTGATTGCTGAATATTGAAAAATATTTCTGATTAGTTAGAATTTCCTCTTTGTTTTATAAAATATTTTTATAAATATTTATCAAGATTATTAATAAGTTGTCAAATAAAATAACTACTTTCGATTATTTAATGCAAATTGAGCATTTTCCTGGTCGGGTAGAATATCAAAATTTCTATTTCCCAGAATAACCTTTAATCGAACGTCTTGCTGTTTCTTGCAAACTTGTTCAAGTGATTTGTGCGACATCATTTATTCAGAATCATTCATTCAATCAATCATTTATTTAGAATTTACAATATGATCAAAAATTAAATTTTTGTCTTTCGGAAGAAAAACTAAATACCGAAATTATCTCTTTTTAGAAAGCGAGACGAGAAGGTTGGATGAAAATAATATACCTGATATCGATATTAATCTTGCAATGATAGAAAAAGAAAAAAAGAAAATCTATCATGTATCAGGTAACTTCTAGTTTCGCAATCAAAAAAGAGACACTCGACAGTTGTCGTCATTTCCTCATTATATTTAATAGTTTTTCCGAATAGTTCGTCCATTAATAAAGTATTAATGGAACATTAATAAATACGTGTACTTTAAATAAGTGTGTGATTAAGTATGATTATGCCGAAGCACAAGAAATTTGCATTAATTTGGTGGCTGGAAACCAAAGAAAAAGATGTAATTAATGCATCGATTGTTTCCAAAAAATCCAGACACGTTAATGAAATAGTGAAATTAACGTGGAAAGATTATAAAACTCAGAAAAAAACAAAGGCTGAGGCAAAAATTCTTCCATAAGCGGTAAGTTACATTTTTCTGTGTGTGTTAAGAATAACTATTTTTTTATATCAACAAAATAAAAAAATATTACTAAGTGTTGATTTTTATCATAGATAACGAAGATAAACTGCATAAGTTAATTGTAACTACTAGTGTACCATCATGATTTATCCCAAAAAATTTTCTCCACCGATATAATAAAGAGAAGAATGCTGGAAAAATATGTAAAAAAGTAACAGAAAATATAAGAAAATCCAACAAGAGGCAAATTGAAGAAAAGATAGCAAATGGTCTGCACATTTTATCGAATATAACAATTATACCTAACATGCATTCATCATTATCATTACTATCATCATCACAGTCTCTTCCTCGCAATTTACATCCTCAATCAACATCAATTTTTTCAAATGAAGCCAACAACATCATCATTTTCATGCTTTTCAACTCCATATCATAAAAATCAATCATCTAATAATTTACAAGATACAACACACAGACATTCACTTCAATTAAAGAAAAGACAAATGCAGTACACTTAAATCAAGAATCATCAACGTATATCAAAACAGTACATTGAATAAATATCAAGATAGTGCATCATCATCCTCACAATCCTCTTCTCACAATCAGTTTTCACTAATAAATAAATCAGATACAACATCATCATTTTCTTGCTCTTCATCGACTATTATTTCATCAACAAAAACCAAAACGCATATATCAAAACAACACAGATTCATCATCAGATTCATCATCAGATTCTGATTCATCTTCACAAAATTCACGAGAAAGTGAACAGAATAATGTTGGAAAAGGAATATGTTAAGGATTGTAACGCTAGATGGAGGTGCAGAGCGCGAAAAAAAAAATAAGGAGAGATGGCAAGATAGCGAGAGTGCATGTGCACGCGAGAACAATGTTACGCAAAAATATATGTGATTGTTAAATAAATTTGATTGTGAAGTAAGACAGCAGTTATTAAGCGTCCTATAACAAATTGGCGCCCAACGTGGGGCAACGAACCGAATCCGAGAAAGAGAGTTTGTATCGAAATTAGGTGAAAAGGAACAAAAATGAGAAGTCGAGCACGTAGCGAGCGTCGCAGCTAGAAAGAAAGACACGAAAACGACGTATAAACGAACAATAGTGAACGTATTACAATCGTTCGGTAACAAATATTGTAACGAGTGTAGTGCACATGTACATATCGCATCGATGATATTCGCATAGAGGAACGAGTATATTGGATACTCACGCGTCGAAAGAGACAAAAGGATACGGCGTGGCGGTAGACGACGCGCAATCGAAGCATAACCTCAAAAAAAACGAGAATTAGGCATTGGCGTGGGACGACACGCACATTCAATTGCATAACCTCAATAACAGAAGAATCGACGCAGCATTGGACGGCGCGTAGAACTTCGACGATACAAGATAACGGCAAATATCAGATAAGTGAGTCGCTCATCCTCTCCTTCGCTCATCCTCTCATCTTTCTCTTATTCAAATAAATAAAGAAAAATGGAATCTAAGCAGTTGAGAATAAAACGCGGTCAATTGAAAGCGCAACTTACTCGTATTCAGACATTTTTCAGAACAACAGATGAGCCAACAGTAGCTGAAGCACGAGTACGATTAGAAAAATTAAAAGAATTATTGGGATAAATTTGAAGAACTTCAGAGTTCTCTCGAGAGCATACAGGAAAACTTAACCGAGGAGGAGGAGTTGCAGGAAGCTCAAAGCGACAGTGAGGCTGAACGTGCAGCGTTTCGAAGTAATGTATTACGACGTGGCGGCGAAGACTCACGGTATAATAGACAGAGCCAATAGGACACGAGAACATTAGAATTGAATCAAGGTAACAATCGTCAGAACGAAAGGAATTATGTAAGAAGAACCAAGCCCAAGCTGCCGGAAATAAAACTCCCTGAATTTCGCGGAGAATACACGAAATGGATGTTTTTCAAGAATAATTTCGAATCGACAATTCATAACGATAAGGATCTCTCGCCGGTGCAAAAGTATCAATATCTGATATGGGTGCTTCAAGGTGAAGCTCGACAAGTAATTCAAGGTTTTAAAATTTCAGATGAAAACTATGAGAGTGCATGGAAATGGCTCAAGGATACCTATGACAATGAGAT
Organism: Camponotus floridanus; assembly: GCF_003227725.1. Lineage (NCBI taxonomy): Eukaryota > Metazoa > Arthropoda > Insecta > Hymenoptera > Formicidae > Camponotus > Camponotus floridanus. Next base: position 919,400 of record NW_020229855.1, on the reverse strand, counting down.
GATCATAATCGAGACACATCTCGACGAATTGTTAAAATTTCCGAATATCACGAAGGAAAATAAAGCTGAATCAATCCGACAATTTATTTGGCATATTCAGACACACGTCAAATCGCTTGAAGCGTTGCAATAGCCCGTATTTGAATGGGAGACAATCATAATACATCTGGCAAAGAAAAAACTCGATTTCACAGAGCAGCGAGATTGGCAGAACATTGTTAAAGGTAAAACACCCATAATATGCCAGGACTAGACGAATTTATCAAGTTTTTGACGGAATGTTGTCACATGCTCAGAGTCTTGAACAACTCGAAGGAGAAGCCTGCAGCGCAAAGGCAACAGCAGCAAAAAAAGAGTGAGAAAAAGATTTCTCTTGCTTCGACATCATCGAGTTGTAAGATTTGCAACGGAGATCATCCAGTATACAAATGCGATGAGTTGCTCAAAACCGCAACATCGGAAAGATTTAAATTGGTTAGAGAGAAGCAACTCTGCGTAAATTGTCTCAACCCAGGGCATTATGCAAAAAATTGCAAAGCATCATCGTGTAAAAAATGTCAAGGCAAGCACAACACTATTCTACACAGAGAAACGAAAACATCGTCGCATGAGAACGAAAATACGGAAACGTCAGTAGTGACAATTTGCTCAGAGAATTTATCGACAAAAGCCATACCCACAGAAGTTTCGAGAGATGAGGAGAAAGTAGGAGTATACTACACTTAAAGACCAGCGTCCCGTGTGGTACTATCAACAGCTCGAGTATATGTACAAGATGAAGAGGGCAACCAACAGATTTGCAGGGCATTACTTGATCCCGGATCACAATCAAATCTAATAACAGATAAAATGATACGAAAACTTAAGTTGTCATGCCGATCAGAAGACCGAGATATCTGCGGCGTCAGTCAGTCGAGAACAAGAATACGAAAGGTCGCGCAAGTAAGGCTTGCGTCGATGCACAATGACTTTGCGACAATATTCGAGTGTCTCGTCTTACCATCGATAACAGAAGATTTATCGCAAAAAAGGATCGAAATGAATAGCATCACGTTACCAAAGAATATTTCTCTGGCAGACCCTATTTTCCAGGAATCAGGATCGATTGATCTATTGATTGGCGCAGAATTATATTGGAAAATACTTCTAGGCGCACCGTGAAATCGTATAAACGGGCAACCTGCGTTGCAAAATACAAAGCTTGGCTGGATAGTAGAGGTTCTCTAAACGACGATGAAGCTAATTCTTCGTCGTCTTGTCTGCACGTGTCGGATCAAATATTGAGTGAACAAGTCGAGCGGTTTTGGAAACAAGAAACGATTCCTGTCAATATACGAAAGAAGACATAGAATGCGAGACAAAGTTTATCGAAACTACAAGACGAGACGAGATAGGAAGGTTTCTTGTTTGTTTGTCAGTACGCATGAGCGTGAAATTAGGCAATTCGAAAGATTCGGCATATCGGCAATTTATTGCGCTAGAACGACGATTGAGTAAAGATTCGACGTTGAAGGGCGAGCTACGTGGATTTCATGCAAGACTACGAGCAACAAGGACACATGTCAGCGGTGACGAATGGAAACGCACTCGAATCGGAGTCATATTATCTGCCACATCAAGCTGTAGTGCGACTTGATAGTGTGACAACGAAGCTTCGAGTTGTATTCGATGCATCAGCCAAAAGAGTACGGGGAATTCGCTAAACGATAAATTAATGGCAGGCCCAAATTTACAGAAGGAATTAATAAACATTATACTCCGTTTTAGGACGCACGAATACGTTTTAACCGCAGATGTGGCGGCTATGTTCAGACAGATCCGTGTGGACAAGCGAGATCGAGTATTACAGCGAATACACTGGAGAGAAGATTCGAGTCAACCAGTACAAGTTTTTGAGCTGAACACAGTAACATATGGAACAGCATGCGCTCCATATTTGGCGATGCGTTGTCTTCAACAGTTGGCGAGGGAGCACCTTGTCGATTTGCCAGAAGCTGCGCATGCCATTAAGGAAGATTGTTACATGGATGATATTTTAACGGGATCGAGAAGACTCGACGATGCAATTAAGTTGCAAAGAATATCTATCTCAAAATTCTCATGAGGGCAATTTCCTCTTCGTAAATGGAGGTCAAACGACCCACGAATACTTTGGCATCTTTCAGATAAGGTTAGAACCGATACCTTGTTACTCATCGACGACGATGGGCTTTAAAAACATTGGGCTTATTGTGGAACTCGGCATCAGATTGTCTACAGTATAGCATCAAGATATCAAACTCACAAACGATAACTAAACGGATGTTAATAAAATTCTTATAAGAGTAGCAGGTATTGAGTACACAATAAAAATTAATCACAATTTAGGCAAAGATTACTGCTACGGCAAAGGTGTCCTAAGCAAATAAAGATTTAAGAAAAAAATAAATTAAACTTAAAACTTTAGTAGTTAATATTCATGTTTATAATATATTGACATATTAACATGTACAATTTCGTGTTCGCAAACGTTTCGTCCTATTCCAGGACCTTTTCAATGCTGATAGTTAAGATTAAAGACAAAATTACATAAAAAAGTAAAAAGTTTTTTAAAAAATTCGGTCGCTCGCAAAAGATCATAACAACAATACAATAATAATAAGGTCAGAGCAATTCGAACGCAAACAAAACAACGCAAGAAGTCGTTACATTATAAAAAGAAGAAAAAAAAAAAATGTTCATTTAATTTTGAATGTTCATTTAAAATTTCATTTAATGTTGGAAGAAAACGAATGTAAGATTTAAAATTTGATTTACAATTAAGAATTCGAAAAGGAAGACGGTGCGGCTGTCTACGTGCATGCACGATGTCTATGTTACTCACCTTCCAAAAAAAACACAGGGATCGCAACGTGTGAGATGCGGTGCAAAAGCTGTGGCAAGCAAGCATAGGGCAGAGATGCTGCATACTCATTAAGCCTTGCACGGTGTATAAAATCCATCAAATTTCCCTTCAAATTTTTTACAAAAAAAAGGAGTAGAATCTGAAAAAATTAAGCTGAAAAGAGCAACACATTCACATGCAAACATGTAGAAGCCAGAGAAAATAAGTGTATAACTCCATACAGACAAAGAATCATTTAATGCCAAATAGAATTGAAATGTCAAATGTTTGACGTACTATACAATCGTAGAGGGATATATCGGCAGAAAAGTTAAATTGAAAATTTTATAAATCAAAGCTTTTATTAGTATTAATGAAGCCAAAGTATCGAAAATTTAATGCAAAGGAAATTATGCAGTAAGAAAGGTTGAGATGAAAATTTAATTAATCATAGCTATTTTTAGTATAAATGAAACAAAAATTATTGTAACGTTAGGCGTACGTGATTATTTGTCCGTTGGAAACCAAAAAGCAAATAAAGGGAATAAACATCGTAGAGTCACAAAGAGTAAGAAAAGATAAAATTAATAGAAAATATTTAGAGAAGCTCCAAGAAAATACGTACAGGTGTTCGAAAGCCAAAAATTAATAATGTTAATGCAAATGGTGGCACTTCAAATTAAATAAAGTTTGAGACGTAGAGACAGCGTGTGTTTCATGTGGGATCTCGCTGCGTACTGAAATTACGCGTTATCGAATGTACGGCATACCAAAGGTAGGGGGGAAGGGAGGGGTGGGCAAAAGAAATACAGGAAAGGATAAATAGATAATGTGAAATGAATTTAGCAAGCTCAGGGCCGCAGCTCCGACTTTAATGATTTTATAATCGGGAGATAAATCTTATCAAATTTTTCGGTGTCTTTATGCACATTCAAGCTGTTGTCTTGTCTTATAATGTGAATCATTTCAGAAATTGTCCTTCTTTTGAAAGAAGATTCACGATCAAGAACAATCACCTCATTCCAATCGAACTCATGTCCTTCCAGTCTGTGGAGGGAAACAACTGATAATTGTTCTGTAGAGCCATTAATGTTAGACCGATGTTCTTTCATACGAGTCTTCAATTGTCTGCCGGTCTGTCCAACGTAAGATGCCGTGCAGTCACGGCAATGGATCCTATAGATCACGTTGGAAAGATTCTCCTTTGGAAGTTGGTCTTTATGTGTTTTGATGAAGCAGTTCAGTTTATTCGGTACAGCATAGGCGAGAGACTTATTTAAGTTCTTCGCTACATCTTTAAAGTGCTCAGAGACTCCCTTAATGTATGGGATGATAAAAAACGATTTGGAGGTGTCCGAAGTTGGAGGAAGTGGAGGAGCAAGATTGTTATGGATAAGAGATTTAATTCTGTTAATGATGGTAGAAAAAATGAAATTGATGGGATAACAATTATCCAGGAGCAGATCAATTATCAGCTTAAAATTTTTTTCATGGAAACGCGGGTTAGACAGTTTAAAGATTTTGTCCGTAAGACCAATTATGACGCCTTTTTTATGCGCTTGCGGATGTTGAGAGAGAAAGTTTAAAAATCTCCCAGAGAACGTAGGCTTCATATACCAATCAAACTCAATATGATGGTCTTCAATAATGATAGTGACATCTAAAAAATTGAGACGGTCATTCTCAGGAATTTCTATAGTGAAATTAAGCCTCTGATGGAAGGAGTTAAAGACTTCCATGATAAGATTAAAGGAGGAAGAGGGAGCAATCAAAGCAATGTCGTCCACATATCGAAAATAAAAAGGGAGATGAAAAGGTAGTTGTGACATGGCTTGTTCCTCAAGATCTTGTAAGACTAGATCTGCACAAACGGGGGAGAGGGGGGAACCCATAGGTGTCCCAAAAATTTGCTTGTATATTTTCCCATTGAATTTGAAAAAAGTAGAGTTCAGTACCAGCTTAAGACCGATAGAGAATTCCAAGAGCGGGATCTTGATTTTTTTCTCCAGATGATGCCAACGTTTTGTCACACTGTGAATGATCAAGTCTGTAGGAACGTTGGTGAACAATGAAACAACATCTAATGAAGCTAATTTGAGACTGTCATCGACGTGAAAATAATTAATTTTATCTACTAGCTCATAACTATTGGCAATATGACTATTGGAAGGAGGAAGATTTTCATGAAGGCAATTGTGTAGGAAAGAGGCGAATCTATGGAGAGGACTGTTTATGGACGACACTATGATTCTTAAGGGGAAGCCAGATTTGTGGATCTTTGGTAACCCATAAGCTCTAGGTAGCACCCCGTCACTGGTGTAAAGAGAACGTTTTGTTACAGCTGATATGTAATTATTTCGTTGCCACCGTTTCAGAATATCATTGAGCTCTCTACATATTTTTGACATAGGATCCTTGTTAATAACAATATAAGTGTCAGTATCATCAAGTAATTCATTCATTTTCGTGACATATACGTTCTTGTCAAGCGCCACGCTGGCATTGCCTTTATCAGCTCGTGTTATAATTATGTCTGGATGATCAGCCAAGAAAGTTTTACATGTGTTATTCAATCTCAAAAATGACTCATCAATTCGAGGTAAAGATTTCGATTTATTTTTTAAATGATTCTCTAAACACTGAGCAGTGTGATTTCTTATCTGTTGAGAAATGTCACAATCAAGCCTCGACATGCTGCACTCAATATATTTAATAAAATCAAAAATTAAACGGGGAGAAGATCTAGGTGCTGGTAAGCTGAATTTTTCTCCCAATTGTAAAAGACACTGTACTTCGTGAGGAATGTCAACGGAAGACAAATTAATGAACCACTTCTTATTCACATTGTTGAGTACATGGAAAGAGGAATTCAAGCAAGGAGAATTGGGAGAAGGTTTAATCAAGATATTGTGAGGGAAAGCTAGAGGAGCAGAAGTAGTAGAGAATACGTAATCTTTTTTGACATGTTTTGTGCCAGTGGAGGTAGTTGATTGTGCTCTGAAATCATTTCTGCAATTGTTAGTGTTGGAGTCCGAGGCGAGACTGTAGAAATATGAAAAGGAAAGAGCAGAGGTCTTAACCTCGTGTTTCTTGGTGATCATCCAGTTGAGCTTCCTATGTAACCTACATCTCTCATTGTAAGCAATAAATTGAAAAAATCTTGATTGTCTGAAAGGAATACAATTAAACGCTGCCTTCGAGAGACGCAACACACAATGGCGTAGATGGTATAATGATCTAAACGCATCCGCAATTTCCAAGTTCAAAACGTGCCAAGCTGTTCTAAGCCTGATAGTGTTAAAATTGTGTATTGACCTCTTGTTGTAAAAACTAATTCCGTCGTTAAGCCCGTGCAAGAGGTGTGGTGGAAGCACCTTGAATTCTTTGCACTTTCTCAAAAAATTGATTCTCTCTTTAACCTTAATAATATGCATGTGATTGCGCGACCAATCTCTAATAATATTCCTGGGGGTAACCCCAAACAACGACTTAATTAGATTAAAAAAACCATATGGAAATGAAGATATAAAATTCTTATAAGAGTAGCAGTATGAGTACACAATAAAAATTAATCACAATTTAGGCAAAGATTACTGCTACGGCAAAGGTGTCCTAAGCAAATAAAGATTTAAGAAAAAAATAAATTAAACTTAAAACTTTAGTAGTTAATATTCATGTTTATAATATATTGACATATTAACATGTACAATTTCGTGTTCGCAAACGTTTCGTCCTATTCCAGGACCTTTTCAATGCTGATAGTTAAGATTAAAGACAAAATTACATAAAAAAGTAAAAAGTTTTTTAAAAAATTCGGTCGCTCGCAAAAGATCATAACAACAATACAATAATAATAAGGTCAGAGCAATTCGAACGCAAACAAAACAACGCAAGAAGTCGTTACATTATAAAAAGAAGAAAAAAAAAATGTTCATTTAATTTTGAATGTTCATTTAAAATTTCATTTAATGTTGGAAGAAAACGAATGTAATGATTTAAAATTTGATTTACAATTAAGAATTCGAAAAGGAAGACGGTGCGGCTGTCTACGTGCATGCACGATGTCTATGTTACTCACCTTCCAAAAAAACACAGGGATCGCAACGTGTGAGATGCGGTGCAAAAGCTGTGGCAAGCAAGCATAGGGCAGAGATGCTGCATACTCATTAAGCCTTGCACGGTGTATAAAATCCATCAAATTTCCCTTCAAATTTTTTACAAAAAAAGGAGTAGAATCTGAAAAAATTAAGCTGAAAAGAGCAACACATTCACATGCAAACATGTAGAAGCCAGAGAAAATAAGTGTATAACTCCATACAGACAAAGAATCATTTAATGCCAAATAGAATTGAAATGTCAAATGTTTGACGTACTATACAATCGTAGAGGGATATATCGGCAGAAAAGTTAAATTGAAAATTTTATAAATCAAAGCTTTTATTAGTATTAATGAAGCCAAAGTATCGAAAATTTAATGCAAAGGAAATTATGCAGTAAGAAAGGTTGAGATGAAAATTTAATTAATCATAGCTATTTTTAGTATAAATGAAACAAAAATTATTGTAACGTTAGGCGTACGTGATTATTTGTCCGTTGGAAACCAAAAAGCAAATAAAGGGAATAAACATCGTAGAGTCACAAAGAGTAAGAAAAGATAAAATTAATAGAAAATATTTAGAGAAGCTCCAAGAAAATACGTACAGGTGTTCGAAAGCCAAAAATTAATAATGTTAATGCAAATGGTGGCACTTCAAATTAAATAAAGTTTGAGACGTAGAGACAGCGTGTGTTTCATGTGGGATCTCGCTGCGTACTGAAATTACGCGTTATCGAATGTACGGCATACCAAAGGTAGGGGGGAAGGGAGGGGTGGGCAAAAGAAATACAGGAAAGGATAAATAGATAATGTGAAATGAATTTAGCAAGCTCAGGGCCGCAGCTCCGACTTTAATGATTTTATAATCGGGAGATAAATCTTATCAAATTTTTCGGTGTCTTTATGCACATTCAAGCTGTTGTCTTGTCTTATAATGTGAATCATTTCAGAAATTGTCCTTCTTTTGAAAGAAGATTCACGATCAAGAACAATCACCTCATTCCAATCGAACTCATGTCCTTCCAGTCTGTGGAGGGAAACAACTGATAATTGTTCTGTAGAGCCATTAATGTTAGACCGATGTTCTTTCATACGAGTCTTCAATTGTCTGCCGGTCTGTCCAACGTAAGATGCCGTGCAGTCACGGCAATGGATCCTATAGATCACGTTGGAAAGATTCTCCTTTGGAAGTTGGTCTTTATGTGTTTTGATGAAGCAGTTCAGTTTATTCGGTACAGCATAGGCGAGAGACTTATTTAAGTTCTTCGCTACATCTTTAAAGTGCTCAGAGACTCCCTTAATGTATGGGATGATAAAAAACGATTTGGAGGTGTCCGAAGTTGGAGGAAGTGGAGGAGCAAGATTGTTATGGATAAGAGATTTAATTCTGTTAATGATGGTAGAAAAAATGAAATTGATGGGATAACAATTATCCAGGAGCAGATCAATTATCAGCTTAAAATTTTTTTCATGGAAACGCGGGTTAGACAGTTTAAAGATTTTGTCCGTAAGACCAATTATGACGCCTTTTTTATGCGCTTGCGGATGTTGAGAGAGAAAGTTTAAAAATCTCCCAGAGAACGTAGGCTTCATATACCAATCAAACTCAATATGATGGTCTTCAATAATGATAGTGACATCTAAAAAATTGAGACGGTCATTCTCAGGAATTTCTATAGTGAAATTAAGCCTCTGATGGAAGGAGTTAAAGACTTCCATGATAAGATTAAAGGAGGAAGAGGGAGCAATCAAAGCAATGTCGTCCACATATCGAAAATAAAAAGGGAGATGAAAAGGTAGTTGTGACATGGCTTGTTCCTCAAGATCTTGTAAGACTAGATCTGCACAAACGGGGGAGAGGGGGGAACCCATAGGTGTCCCAAAAATTTGCTTGTATATTTTCCCATTGAATTTGAAAAAAGTAGAGTTCAGTACCAGCTTAAGACCGATAGAGAATTCCAAGAGCGGGATCTTGATTTTTTTCTCCAGATGATGCCAACGTTTTGTCACACTGTGAATGATCAAGTCTGTAGGAACGTTGGTGAACAATGAAACAACATCTAATGAAGCTAATTTGAGACTGTCATCGACGTGAAAATAATTAATTTTATCTACTAGCTCATAACTATTGGCAATATGACTATTGGAAGGAGGAAGATTTTCATGAAGGCAATTGTGTAGGAAAGAGGCGAATCTATGGAGAGGACTGTTTATGGACGACACTATGATTCTTAAGGGGAAGCCAGATTTGTGGATCTTTGGTAACCCATAAGCTCTAGGTAGCACCCCGTCACTGGTGTAAAGAGAACGTTTTGTTACAGCTGATATGTAATTATTTCGTTGCCACCGTTTCAGAATATCATTGAGCTCTCTACATATTTTTGACATAGGATCCTTGTTAATAACAATATAAGTGTCAGTATCATCAAGTAATTCATTCATTTTCGTGACATATACGTTCTTGTCAAGCGCCACGCTGGCATTGCCTTTATCAGCTCGTGTTATAATTATGTCTGGATGATCAGCCAAGAAAGTTTTACATGTGTTATTCAATCTCAAAAATGACTCATCAATTCGAGGTAAAGATTTCGATTTATTTTTTAAATGATTCTCTAAACACTGAGCAGTGTGATTTCTTATCTGTTGAGAAATGTCACAATCAAGCCTCGACATGCTGCACTCAATATATTTAATAAAATCAAAAATTAAACGGGGAGAAGATCTAGGTGCTGGTAAGCTGAATTTTTCTCCCAATTGTAAAAGACACTGTACTTCGTGAGGAATGTCAACGGAAGACAAATTAATGAACCACTTCTTATTCACATTGTTGAGTACATGGAAAGAGGAATTCAAGCAAGGAGAATTGGGAGAAGGTTTAATCAAGATATTGTGAGGGAAAGCTAGAGGAGCAGAAGTAGTAGAGAATACGTAATCTTTTTTGACATGTTTTGTGCCAGTGGAGGTAGTTGATTGTGCTCTGAAATCATTTCTGCAATTGTTAGTGTTGGAGTCCGAGGCGAGACTGTAGAAATATGAAAAGGAAAGAGCAGAGGTCTTAACCTCGTGTTTCTTGGTGATCATCCAGTTGAGCTTCCTATGTAACCTACATCTCTCATTGTAAGCAATAAATTGAAAAAATCTTGATTGTCTGTCAAAATAATTGTCAAGAAAATATGAAGGAATACAATTAAACGCTGCCTTCGAGAGACGCAACACACAATGGCGTAGATGGTATAATGATCTAAACGCATCCGCAATTTCCAAGTTCAAAACGTGCCAAGCTGTTCTAAGCCTGATAGTGTTAAAATTGTGTATTGACCTCTTGTTGTAAAAACTAATTCCGTCGTTAAGCCCGTGCAAGAGGTGTGGTGGAAGCACCTTGAATTCTTTGCACTTTCTCAAAAAATTGATTCTCTCTTTAACCTTAATAATATGCATGTGATTGCGCGACCAATCTCTAATAATATTCCTGGGGGTAACCCCAAACAACGACTTAATTAGATTAAAAAAACCATATGGAAATGAACGCATCTTGTGCCGGCGTAATATTAATAAAATTCTTATAAGAGTAGCAGGTATTGAGTACACAATAAAAATTAATCACAATTTAGGCAAAGATTACTGCTACGGCAAAGGTGTCCTAAGCAAATAAAGATTTAAGAAAAAAATAAATTAAACTTAAAACTTTAGTAGTTAATATTCATGTTTATAATATATTGACATATTAACATGTACAATTTCGTGTTCGCAAACGTTTCGTCCTATTCCAGGACCTTTTCAATGCTGATAGTTAAGATTAAAGACAAAATTACATAAAAAAGTAAAAAGTTTTTTAAAAAATTCGGTCGCTCGCAAAAGATCATAACAACAATACAATAATAATAAGGTCAGAGCAATTCGAACGCAAACAAAACAACGCAAGAAGTCGTTACATTATAAAAAGAAGAAAAAAAAAAATGTTCATTTAATTTTGAATGTTCATTTAAAATTTCATTTAATGTTGGAAGAAAACGAATGTAATGATTTAAAATTTGATTTACAATTAAGAATTCGAAAAGGAAGACGGTGCGGCTGTCTACGTGCATGCACGATGTCTATGTTACTCACCTTCCAAAAAAACACAGGGATCGCAACGTGTGAGATGCGGTGCAAAAGCTGTGGCAAGCAAGCATAGGGCAGAGATGCTGCATACTCATTAAGCCTTGCACGGTGTATAAAATCCATCAAATTTCCCTTCAAATTTTTTACAAAAAAAGGAGTAGAATCTGAAAAAATTAAGCTGAAAAGAGCAACACATTCACATGCAAACATGTAGAAGCCAGAGAAAATAAGTGTATAACTCCATACAGACAAAGAATCATTTAATGCCAAATAGAATTGAAATGTCAAATGTTTGACGTACTATACAATCGTAGAGGGATATATCGGCAGAAAAGTTAAATTGAAAATTTTATAAATCAAAGCTTTTATTAGTATTAATGAAGCCAAAGTATCGAAAATTTAATGCAAAGGAAATTATGCAGTAAGAAAGGTTGAGATGAAAATTTAATTAATCATAGCTATTTTTAGTATAAATGAAACAAAAATTATTGTAACGTTAGGCGTACGTGATTATTTGTCCGTTGGAAACCAAAAAGCAAATAAAGGGAATAAACATCGTAGAGTCACAAAGAGTAAGAAAAGATAAAATTAATAGAAAATATTTAGAGAAGCTCCAAGAAAATACGTACAGGTGTTCGAAAGCCAAAAATTAATAATGTTAATGCAAATGGTGGCACTTCAAATTAAATAAAGTTTGAGACGTAGAGACAGCGTGTGTTTCATGTGGGATCTCGCTGCGTACTGAAATTACGCGTTATCGAATGTACGGCATACCAAAGGTAGGGGGGAAGGGAGGGGTGGGCAAAAGAAATACAGGAAAGGATAAATAGATAATGTGAAATGAATTTAGCAAGCTCAGGGCCGCAGCTCCGACTTTAATGATTTTATAATCGGGAGATAAATCTTATCAAATTTTTCGGTGTCTTTATGCACATTCAAGCTGTTGTCTTGTCTTATAATGTGAATCATTTCAGAAATTGTCCTTCTTTTGAAAGAAGATTCACGATCAAGAACAATCACCTCATTCCAATCGAACTCATGTCCTTCCAGTCTGTGGAGGGAAACAACTGATAATTGTTCTGTAGAGCCATTAATGTTAGACCGATGTTCTTTCATACGAGTCTTCAATTGTCTGCCGGTCTGTCCAACGTAAGATGCCGTGCAGTCACGGCAATGGATCCTATAGATCACGTTGGAAAGATTCTCCTTTGGAAGTTGGTCTTTATGTGTTTTGATGAAGCAGTTCAGTTTATTCGGTACAGCATAGGCGAGAGACTTATTTAAGTTCTTCGCTACATCTTTAAAGTGCTCAGAGACTCCCTTAATGTATGGGATGATAAAAAACGATTTGGAGGTGTCCGAAGTTGGAGGAAGTGGAGGAGCAAGATTGTTATGGATAAGAGATTTAATTCTGTTAATGATGGTAGAAAAAATGAAATTGATGGGATAACAATTATCCAGGAGCAGATCAATTATCAGCTTAAAATTTTTTTCATGGAAACGCGGGTTAGACAGTTTAAAGATTTTGTCCGTAAGACCAATTATGACGCCTTTTTTATGCGCTTGCGGATGTTGAGAGAGAAAGTTTAAAAATCTCCCAGAGAACGTAGGCTTCATATACCAATCAAACTCAATATGATGGTCTTCAATAATGATAGTGACATCTAAAAAATTGAGACGGTCATTCTCAGGAATTTCTATAGTGAAATTAAGCCTCTGATGGAAGGAGTTAAAGACTTCCATGATAAGATTAAAGGAGGAAGAGGGAGCAATCAAAGCAATGTCGTCCACATATCGAAAATAAAAAGGGAGATGAAAAGGTAGTTGTGACATGGCTTGTTCCTCAAGATCTTGTAAGACTAGATCTGCACAAACGGGGGAGAGGGGGGAACCCATAGGTGTCCCAAAAATTTGCTTGTATATTTTCCCATTGAATTTGAAAAAAGTAGAGTTCAGTACCAGCTTAAGACCGATAGAGAATTCCAAGAGCGGGATCTTGATTTTTTTCTCCAGATGATGCCAACGTTTTGTCACACTGTGAATGATCAAGTCTGTAGGAACGTTGGTGAACAATGAAACAACATCTAATGAAGCTAATTTGAGACTGTCATCGACGTGAAAATAATTAATTTTATCTACTAGCTCATAACTATTGGCAATATGACTATTGGAAGGAGGAAGATTTTCATGAAGGCAATTGTGTAGGAAAGAGGCGAATCTATGGAGAGGACTGTTTATGGACGACACTATGATTCTTAAGGGGAAGCCAGATTTGTGGATCTTTGGTAACCCATAAGCTCTAGGTAGCACCCCGTCACTGGTGTAAAGAGAACGTTTTGTTACAGCTGATATGTAATTATTTCGTTGCCACCGTTTCAGAATATCATTGAGCTCTCTACATATTTTTGACATAGGATCCTTGTTAATAACAATATAAGTGTCAGTATCATCAAGTAATTCATTCATTTTCGTGACATATACGTTCTTGTCAAGCGCCACGCTGGCATTGCCTTTATCAGCTCGTGTTATAATTATGTCTGGATGATCAGCCAAGAAAGTTTTACATGTGTTATTCAATCTCAAAAATGACTCATCAATTCGAGGTAAAGATTTCGATTTATTTTTTAAATGATTCTCTAAACACTGAGCAGTGTGATTTCTTATCTGTTGAGAAATGTCACAATCAAGCCTCGACATGCTGCACTCAATATATTTAATAAAATCAAAAATTAAACGGGGAGAAGATCTAGGTGCTGGTAAGCTGAATTTTTCTCCCAATTGTAAAAGACACTGTACTTCGTGAGGAATGTCAACGGAAGACAAATTAATGAACCACTTCTTATTCACATTGTTGAGTACATGGAAAGAGGAATTCAAGCAAGGAGAATTGGGAGAAGGTTTAATCAAGATATTGTGAGGGAAAGCTAGAGGAGCAGAAGTAGTAGAGAATACGTAATCTTTTTTGACATGTTTTGTGCCAGTGGAGGTAGTTGATTGTGCTCTGAAATCATTTCTGCAATTGTTAGTGTTGGAGTCCGAGGCGAGACTGTAGAAATATGAAAAGGAAAGAGCAGAGGTCTTAACCTCGTGTTTCTTGGTGATCATCCAGTTGAGCTTCCTATGTAACCTACATCTCTCATTGTAAGCAATAAATTGAAAAAATCTTGATTGTCTGTCAAAATAATTGTCAAGAAAATATGAAGGAATACAATTAAACGCTGCCTTCGAGAGACGCAACACACAATGGCGTAGATGGTATAATGATCTAAACGCATCCGCAATTTCCAAGTTCAAAACGTGCCAAGCTGTTCTAAGCCTGATAGTGTTAAAATTGTGTATTGACCTCTTGTTGTAAAAACTAATTCCGTCGTTAAGCCCGTGCAAGAGGTGTGGTGGAAGCACCTTGAATTCTTTGCACTTTCTCAAAAAATTGATTCTCTCTTTAACCTTAATAATATGCATGTGATTGCGCGACCAATCTCTAATAATATTCCTGGGGGTAACCCCAAACAACGACTTAATTAGATTAAAAAAACCATATGGAAATGAACGCATCTTGTGCCGGCGTAATATTAATAAAATTCTTATAAGAGTAGCAGGTATTGAGTACACAATAAAAATTAATCACAATTTAGGCAAAGATTACTGCTACGGCAAAGGTGTCCTAAGCAAATAAAGATTTAAGAAAAAAATAAATTAAACTTAAAACTTTAGTAGTTAATATTCATGTTTATAATATATTGACATATTAACATGTACAATTTCGTGTTCGCAAACGTTTCGTCCTATTCCAGGACCTTTTCAATGCTGATAGTTAAGATTAAAGACAAAATTACATAAAAAAGTAAAAAGTTTTTTAAAAAATTCGGTCGCTCGCAAAAGATCATAACAACAATACAATAATAATAAGGTCAGAGCAATTCGAACGCAAACAAAACAACGCAAGAAGTCGTTACATTATAAAAAGAAGAAAAAAAAAAATGTTCATTTAATTTTGAATGTTCATTTAAAATTTCATTTAATGTTGGAAGAAAACGAATGTAATGATTTAAAATTTGATTTACAATTAAGAATTCGAAAAGGAAGACGGTGCGGCTGTCTACGTGCATGCACGATGTCTATGTTACTCACCTTCCAAAAAAACACAGGGATCGCAACGTGTGAGATGCGGTGCAAAAGCTGTGGCAAGCAAGCATAGGGCAGAGATGCTGCATACTCATTAAGCCTTGCACGGTGTATAAAATCCATCAAATTTCCCTTCAAATTTTTTACAAAAAAAGGAGTAGAATCTGAAAAAATTAAGCTGAAAAGAGCAACACATTCACATGCAAACATGTAGAAGCCAGAGAAAATAAGTGTATAACTCCATACAGACAAAGAATCATTTAATGCCAAATAGAATTGAAATGTCAAATGTTTGACGTACTATACAATCGTAGAGGGATATATCGGCAGAAAAGTTAAATTGAAAATTTTATAAATCAAAGCTTTTATTAGTATTAATGAAGCCAAAGTATCGAAAATTTAATGCAAAGGAAATTATGCAGTAAGAAAGGTTGAGATGAAAATTTAATTAATCATAGCTATTTTTAGTATAAATGAAACAAAAATTATTGTAACGTTAGGCGTACGTGATTATTTGTCCGTTGGAAACCAAAAAGCAAATAAAGGGAATAAACATCGTAGAGTCACAAAGAGTAAGAAAAGATAAAATTAATAGAAAATATTTAGAGAAGCTCCAAGAAAATACGTACAGGTGTTCGAAAGCCAAAAATTAATAATGTTAATGCAAATGGTGGCACTTCAAATTAAATAAAGTTTGAGACGTAGAGACAGCGTGTGTTTCATGTGGGATCTCGCTGCGTACTGAAATTACGCGTTATCGAATGTACGGCATACCAAAGGTAGGGGGGAAGGGAGGGGTGGGCAAAAGAAATACAGGAAAGGATAAATAGATAATGTGAAATGAATTTAGCAAGCTCAGGGCCGCAGCTCCGACTTTAATGATTTTATAATCGGGAGATAAATCTTATCAAATTTTTCGGTGTCTTTATGCACATTCAAGCTGTTGTCTTGTCTTATAATGTGAATCATTTCAGAAATTGTCCTTCTTTTGAAAGAAGATTCACGATCAAGAACAATCACCTCATTCCAATCGAACTCATGTCCTTCCAGTCTGTGGAGGGAAACAACTGATAATTGTTCTGTAGAGCCATTAATGTTAGACCGATGTTCTTTCATACGAGTCTTCAATTGTCTGCCGGTCTGTCCAACGTAAGATGCCGTGCAGTCACGGCAATGGATCCTATAGATCACGTTGGAAAGATTCTCCTTTGGAAGTTGGTCTTTATGTGTTTTGATGAAGCAGTTCAGTTTATTCGGTACAGCATAGGCGAGAGACTTATTTAAGTTCTTCGCTACATCTTTAAAGTGCTCAGAGACTCCCTTAATGTATGGGATGATAAAAAACGATTTGGAGGTGTCCGAAGTTGGAGGAAGTGGAGGAGCAAGATTGTTATGGATAAGAGATTTAATTCTGTTAATGATGGTAGAAAAAATGAAATTGATGGGATAACAATTATCCAGGAGCAGATCAATTATCAGCTTAAAATTTTTTTCATGGAAACGCGGGTTAGACAGTTTAAAGATTTTGTCCGTAAGACCAATTATGACGCCTTTTTTATGCGCTTGCGGATGTTGAGAGAGAAAGTTTAAAAATCTCCCAGAGAACGTAGGCTTCATATACCAATCAAACTCAATATGATGGTCTTCAATAATGATAGTGACATCTAAAAAATTGAGACGGTCATTCTCAGGAATTTCTATAGTGAAATTAAGCCTCTGATGGAAGGAGTTAAAGACTTCCATGATAAGATTAAAGGAGGAAGAGGGAGCAATCAAAGCAATGTCGTCCACATATCGAAAATAAAAAGGGAGATGAAAAGGTAGTTGTGACATGGCTTGTTCCTCAAGATCTTGTAAGACTAGATCTGCACAAACGGGGGAGAGGGGGGAACCCATAGGTGTCCCAAAAATTTGCTTGTATATTTTCCCATTGAATTTGAAAAAAGTAGAGTTCAGTACCAGCTTAAGACCGATAGAGAATTCCAAGAGCGGGATCTTGATTTTTTTCTCCAGATGATGCCAACGTTTTGTCACACTGTGAATGATCAAGTCTGTAGGAACGTTGGTGAACAATGAAACAACATCTAATGAAGCTAATTTGAGACTGTCATCGACGTGAAAATAATTAATTTTATCTACTAGCTCATAACTATTGGCAATATGACTATTGGAAGGAGGAAGATTTTCATGAAGGCAATTGTGTAGGAAAGAGGCGAATCTATGGAGAGGACTGTTTATGGACGACACTATGATTCTTAAGGGGAAGCCAGATTTGTGGATCTTTGGTAACCCATAAGCTCTAGGTAGCACCCCGTCACTGGTGTAAAGAGAACGTTTTGTTACAGCTGATATGTAATTATTTCGTTGCCACCGTTTCAGAATATCATTGAGCTCTCTACATATTTTTGACATAGGATCCTTGTTAATAACAATATAAGTGTCAGTATCATCAAGTAATTCATTCATTTTCGTGACATATACGTTCTTGTCAAGCGCCACGCTGGCATTGCCTTTATCAGCTCGTGTTATAATTATGTCTGGATGATCAGCCAAGAAAGTTTTACATGTGTTATTCAATCTCAAAAATGACTCATCAATTCGAGGTAAAGATTTCGATTTATTTTTTAAATGATTCTCTAAACACTGAGCAGTGTGATTTCTTATCTGTTGAGAAATGTCACAATCAAGCCTCGACATGCTGCACTCAATATATTTAATAAAATCAAAAATTAAACGGGGAGAAGATCTAGGTGCTGGTAAGCTGAATTTTTCTCCCAATTGTAAAAGACACTGTACTTCGTGAGGAATGTCAACGGAAGACAAATTAATGAACCACTTCTTATTCACATTGTTGAGTACATGGAAAGAGGAATTCAAGCAAGGAGAATTGGGAGAAGGTTTAATCAAGATATTGTGAGGGAAAGCTAGAGGAGCAGAAGTAGTAGAGAATACGTAATCTTTTTTGACATGTTTTGTGCCAGTGGAGGTAGTTGATTGTGCTCTGAAATCATTTCTGCAATTGTTAGTGTTGGAGTCCGAGGCGAGACTGTAGAAATATGAAAAGGAAAGAGCAGAGGTCTTAACCTCGTGTTTCTTGGTGATCATCCAGTTGAGCTTCCTATGTAACCTACATCTCTCATTGTAAGCAATAAATTGAAAAAATCTTGATTGTCTGTCAAAATAATTGTCAAGAAAATATGAAGGAATACAATTAAACGCTGCCTTCGAGAGACGCAACACACAATGGCGTAGATGGTATAATGATCTAAACGCATCCGCAATTTCCAAGTTCAAAACGTGCCAAGCTGTTCTAAGCCTGATAGTGTTAAAATTGTGTATTGACCTCTTGTTGTAAAAACTAATTCCGTCGTTAAGCCCGTGCAAGAGGTGTGGTGGAAGCACCTTGAATTCTTTGCACTTTCTCAAAAAATTGATTCTCTCTTTAACCTTAATAATATGCATGTGATTGCGCGACCAATCTCTAATAATATTCCTGGGGTAATCCCAAACAACGACTTAATTAGATTAAAAAAACCATATGGAAATGAACGCATCTTGTGCCGGCGTAATATTAATAAAATTCTTATAAGAGTAGCAGGTATTGAGTACACAATAAAAATTAATCACAATTTAGGCAAAGATTACTGCTACGGCAAAGGTGTCCTAAGCAAATAAAGATTTAAGAAAAAATAAATTAAACCAAAAACAGAGTTAATATCTGTTTTCTTTTCATATTTCTTACAGTCTCGCCTCGGACTCCAACACTACAATGCAGAAATGATTAAAGACAAAATTACATAAAAAAGTAAAAAAGTTTTTTAAAAATTCTGCTCCTCTAGCTTTCCCTCACAATATCTTGATTAAACCTTCTCCCAATTCTCCTTGCTTGAATTCCTCTTTCCATGTACTCAACAATGTGAATAAGAAGTGGTTCATTAATTTGTCTTCCGTTGACATTCCTCACGAAGTACAGTGTCTTTTACAATTGGGAGAAAAATTCAGCTTACCAGCACCTAGATCTTCTCCCCGTTTAATTTTTGATTTTATTAAATATATTGAGTGCAGCATGTCGAGGCTTGATTGTGACATTTCTCAACAGATAAGAAATCACACTGCTCAGTGTTTAGAGAATCATTTAAAAAATAAATCGAAATCTT
Organism: Camponotus floridanus; assembly: GCF_003227725.1. Lineage (NCBI taxonomy): Eukaryota > Metazoa > Arthropoda > Insecta > Hymenoptera > Formicidae > Camponotus > Camponotus floridanus. Next base: position 900,058 of record NW_020229855.1, on the reverse strand, counting down.
TACCTCGAATTGATGAGTCATTTTTGAGATTGAATAACACATGTAAAACTTTCTTGGCTGATCATCCAGACATAATTATAACACGAGCTGATAAAGGCAATGCCAGCGTGGCGCTTGACAAGAACGTATATGTCACGAAAATGAATGAATTACTTGATGATACTGACACTTATATTGTTATTAACAAGGATCCTATGTCAAAAATATGTAGAGAGCTCAATGATATTCTGAAACGGTGGCAACGAAATAATTACATATCAGCTGTAACAAAACGTTCTCTTTACACCAGTGACGGGGTGCTACCTAGAGCTTATGGGTTACCAAAGATCCACAAATCTGGCTTCCCCTTAAGAATCATAGTGTCGTCCATAAACAGTCCTCTCCATAGATTCGCCTCTTTCCTACACAATTGCCTTCATGAAAATCTTCCTCCTTCCAATAGTCATATTGCCAATAGTTATGAGCTAGTAGATAAAATTAATTATTTTCACGTCGATGACAGTCTCAAATTAGCTTCATTAGATGTTGTTTCATTGTTCACCAACGTTCCTACAGACTTGATCATTCACAGTGTGACAAAACGTTGGCATCATCTGGAGAAAAAAATCAAGATCCCGCTCTTGGAATTCTCTATCGGTCTTAAGCTGGTACTGAACTCTACTTTTTTCAAATTCAATGGGAAAATATACAAGCAAATTTTTGGGACACCTATGGGTTCCCCCCTCTCCCCCGTTTGTGCAGATCTAGTCTTACAAGATCTTGAGGAACAAGCCATGTCACAACTACCTTTTCATCTCCCTTTTTATTTTCGATATGTGGACGACATTGCTTTGATTGCTCCCTCTTCCTCCTTTAATCTTATCATGGAAGTCTTTAACTCCTTCCATCAGAGGCTTAATTTCACTATAGAAATTCCTGAGAATGACCGTCTCAATTTTTTAGATGTCACTATCATTATTGAAGACCATCATATTGAGTTTGATTGGTATATGAAGCCTACGTTCTCTGGGAGATTTTAAACTTTCTCTCTCAACATCCGCAAGCGCATAAAAAAGGCGTCATAATTGGTCTTACGGACAAAATCTTTAAACTGTCTAACCCGCGTTTCCATGAAAAAAATTTTAAGCTGATAATTGATCTGCTCCTGGATAATTGTTATCCCATCAATTTCATTTTTTCTACCATCATTAACAGAATTAAATCTCTTATCCATAACAATCTTGCTCCTCCACTTCCTCCAACTTCGGACACCTCCAAATCGTTTTTTATCATCCCATACATTAAGGGAGTCTCTGAGCACTTTAAAGATGTAGCGAAGAACTTAAATAAGCCTCTCGCCTATGCTGTACCGAATAAACTGAACTGCTTCATCAAAACACATAAAGACCAACTTCCAAAGGAGAATCTTTCCAACGTGATCTATAGGATCCATTGCCGTGACTGCACGGCATCTTACGTTGGACAGACCGGCAGACAATTGAAGACTCGTATGAAAGAACATCGGTCTAACATTAATGGCTCTACAGAACAATTATCAGTTGTTTCCCTCCACAGACTGGAAGGACATGAGTTCGATTGGAATGAGGTGATTGTTCTTGATCGTGAATCTTCTTTCAAAAGAAGGACAATTTCTGAAATGATTCACATTATAAGACAAGACAACAGCTTGAATGTGCATAAAGACACCGAAAAATTTGATAAGATTTATCTCCCGATTATAAAATCATTAAAGTCGGAGCTGCGGCCCTGAGCTTGCTAAATTCATTTCACATTATCTATTTATCCTTTCCTGTATTTCTTTTGCCCACCCCTCCCTTCCCCCCTACCTTTGGTATGCCGTACATTCGATAACGCGTAATTTCAGTACGCAGCGAGATCCCACATGAAACACACGCTGTCTCTACGTCTCAAACTTTATTTAATTTGAAGTGCCACCATTTGCATTAACATTATTAATTTTTGGCTTTCGAACACCTGTACGTATTTTCTTGGAGCTTCTCTAAATATTTTCTATTAATTTTATCTTTTCTTACTCTTTGTGACTCTACGATGTTTATTCCCTTTATTTGCTTTTTGGTTTCCAACGGACAAATAATCACGTACGCCTAACGTTACAATAATTTTTGTTTCATTTATACTAAAAATAGCTATGATTAATTAAATTTTCATCTCAACCTTTCTTACTGCATAATTTCCTTTGCATTAAATTTTCGATACTTTGGCTTCATTAATACTAATAAAAGCTTTGATTTATAAAATTTTCAATTTAACTTTTCTGCCGATATATCCCTCTACGATTGTATAGTACGTCAAACATTTGACATTTCAATTCTATTTGGCATTAAATGATTCTTTGTCTGTATGGAGTTATACACTTATTTTCTCTGGCTTCTACATGTTTGCATGTGAATGTGTTGCTCTTTTCAGCTTAATTTTTTCAGATTCTACTCCTTTTTTTGTAAAAATTTGAAGGGAAATTTGATGGATTTTATACACCGTGCAAGGCTTAATGAGTATGCAGCATCTCTGCCCTATGCTTGCTTGCCACAGCTTTTGCACCGCATCTCACACGTTGCGATCCCTGTGTTTTTTTGGAAGGTGAGTAACATAGACATCGTGCATGCACGTAGACAGCCGCACCGTCTTCCTTTTCGAATTCTTAATTGTAAATCAAATTTTAAATCATTACATTCGTTTTCTTCCAACATTAAATGAAATTTTAAATGAACATTCAAAATTAAATGAACATTTTTTTTTTTCTTCTTTTTATAATGTAACGACTTCTTGCGTTGTTTTGTTTGCGTTCGAATTGCTCTGACCTTATTATTATTGTATTGTTGTTATGATCTTTTGCGAGCGACCGAATTTTTTAAAAAACTTTTTACTTTTTTATGTAATTTTGTCTTTAATCTTAACTATCAGCATTGAAAAGGTCCTGGAATAGGACGAAACGTTTGCGAACACGAAATTGTACATGTTAATATGTCAATATATTATAAACATGAATATTAACTACTAAAGTTTTAAGTTTAATTTATTTTTTTCTTAAATCTTTATTTGCTTAGGACACCTTTGCCGTAGCAGTAATCTTTGCCTAAATTGTGATTAATTTTTTATTGTAAACGGATGTTGTTGTCAAAAATAGCACAAGTTTTCGATACACTTCTAGCTCCTTTGTTGATCAACGGTAAAATAATTCTTCAGCAATTATGGTCGCATAGCATCGAATGGGATGAAAGTGTACCCGAAAATATCCGCGCAACGTCGGAAAATTACTATCTCTCCTTGCCGAAAATCAATGAATTACGAATTCCGAGAAATGTAACTCCAAGGCGAAACTCGGAGAAAATTCAACGTCGTTGGATTCGGCGATGCATCAGAAAAAGCATACGGAGCATGTTTGTACGCAGTGAGTACCGACAGTAATGGTAACGTCAATTCTCATCTTATATGCTCGAAATCGAAAGTATCACCTTTGAAGACAATCTCATTACCCAGATTAGAACTTGAAGCCGCGCTTTTACTATCGCGATTATACGTAATAGCGCGAAATTCGTATGGTTCAAGAATCGATGAAGTTACCCTCTGGAGTGACAGCACGATAGTGCTTAGTTGGATAAAAAGTCCACTCTGTTCGCTAAAGACGTTTGTAACGAATCGCGTTTCAAAAATTCAAGATATGACGGAAAATATTGCCTGGCATCATGTGTCTTCTAAAAAAAATCCTGCTGACTTAATCACGAGAAGGGTGAGCGTGGACACGCTATTGAATAGCGGCCTCTGGTGGAATGGTCCCCACTGGTTAAAATCCGATTCTTGTCGACCCGAACAGGAAGAAGAGCCGGAAATGAATCTACCGGAAATGAAATCCACAACGATGACAATGAAGACAACGGAGGATTACAACGTATTAATGAGATATTCCTCCTTTGATAAGCTCAAACGGGTGATTGCGTATTGCATGCTATTCAAGAATAACGCTCTCAACAAGAAGAAAATTGGCGGTCTATGACGGTCGAAGAATGCGATGAGGCTGAAAAAGCGATAGTAAAATTGGTGCAACATTTCGTCAAGAGATTCGAGATTTGAAGGAGCAACGAGAAATCTCACGCAAAAGCCAAATACGAGGATTAGATTCCTTCCTGGATACAGACGGTCTGATTCGAGTGGGAGGGAGTTTTATTATACGCAGTGAGCATGTTAGACATTATCATTGCTCACCGGAGCAGCTTCTCAACGTAGTTCGGAATCGTTATTGGCCAGTATGTGGCAGACAAGAAGTGCGAAAGGTTGTTAAAGGCTGTCTTGCTTGTTTTCGATTTAGGCCAACAGTACAGGATGCAAAAATGGGAGATTTGCCCAAACAACGAGTAAGCAGATTTATTAGATCGTTTACTCACACCGGGATCGACTACGCGGGACCCCTGCAATACGAGAAAGTCGACGTCGTGGACGTATTCATGTTTCGAAAGGATATATAACCGTGTTTACGTGTCTCAGTACAAAGGCCGTTCACTTAGAACTCGTGTCGGATTTAACTACGGAGGCATTCTTAGCAGCCATGAGTCGTTTTACTGCCCGATGAGGTATATGCTCTCAGATATTTTCCGATAATGGCACAAACTTTGTCGGGGCTTCGCGTGAATTGAAAGAGATATACCGCTTTCTTGAGAAGGAAGCTCGGGAAATAGAAACAAATCTCGCTCAACAGCGTATCGTATGGAATTTTATTCCTCCTCGTGCCCCTCATTTTGGAGGCATATGGGAGGCGGCGGTAAAGATAACTAAAAGACATCTTTATACGGTGACGCAGGGTAGACTGATGACATTTGAAGAATACGCTATACTGCTAACGGAAATCGAAGCGATTTTAAATTCGAGACCTCTCACACCTCTATCCAATGATCCTAATGATTTTGATGCATTAACCCGAGCCCACTTCCTTATTGGCGGCTCACTAAGCCAACCTGTCGAGAATAATTATCTGGAAACTCCAGATAATCGGTTGTCACGTTGGCACATATTACAAGTTACGTCAACGATTTTGGAAACGTTGGCAGGCGGAGTATTTGCAAGAACTTCAAAGACGCAATAAGTGGACAACCTGTAGCAAAAATATCGAGTTGAACGCTTTGGTTCTGCTCAAGGACGATAACGTACCTCCTCTTCAATGGGTATTAGGCAGAGTATTCGAGCTACATCCAGGACTAGACGGAGTCGTGCGTGTGGTCACGGTTAAAACGAAAAATGGAGACTTTAAGAGAGCTGTGAAAGGGGTTGTGTCCCATTTCCTACCGATTCATTAATAGACTAAAAGCAGAAGAATACGAGAAAGTCAAAGAATTTATTATTTGTTTATTATAGTAAAGTTCCGCAAATTTATTATATTTATTTTATATTATATACTATATTTTATTTATGTTTCTCGTAATTATGTTTTCGTATTTATGTTTCTTAGAGGCAATTATTATTTAACTTTATCCGTAAAATTAAGAATTCAATATTATTTGGAGTTATTTTAGCAGAAGCGAAGACCTCGCAATTTAATGTTTCTGTACGTTTCTTAATTTTATCATAGCATTTATGTAGGTTAAGTTGTGTGCAAGTCTCTCCTGCAATATGAATGGAATGGATTGAAAACGATAATTTTGTTGAAAGATGATTCTTTCAAGGGAGGCGGCATATTAAGGATTGTAACGCTAGATGGAGGTGCAGAGCGCGAAAAAAAAATAAGGAGAGATGGCAAGATGGCGAGAATGCGTGTGCACGCGAGAACAATGTTACGCAAAAATATATGTGATTGTTAAATAAATTTGATTGTGAAATAAGACAGCAGTTATTAAGCGTCTCATAACAGAATACAATATTTTTAGGGCTTCCAAATGGAATATGTAAGCATTAATTTTGTTCATAAATTTTAATTATTCGCATTAATTATAAATTATAATTTATCATTTCCAGTCACAAAAAGAGATATTTGTTTTCAAGAACAATTATTACAAATGATGATAAAAATGCTTACGAAAGTCAAAAGAAAATGGACGTTGAATCAGAAGAAAATTTTTGCGGTAATAATAATACACGTACGCACACGATGTACGCGCGCGCGCGCACACACACACGCACACATACTCACGCACGCACACATACTCACGCACGCACGCACGCACGCACACATACACACCACACAGAATATAATAAAAAAATTATAATTACATTTATATATATATTTACAAGATTTCATAAGACTAATAAAAAATATCAATAATAACAATATCATAATATAAACGAAATAATAAAAAATGGAAAAATAATATATGTATATAGTACGTAACAATTTTTTTTTGCAGTTACCAAATCATTATTTTAAGGCGGCTGAAGACAAAGTAAAAATATATTAACACATTGACTGCCAGACGCATTTTCCATGGTTTGCCCAAGGCGCCGACGTGAACTTTTCGTTATGCGATGCATATTATGTTGAAATATTATTTGCAGCAAATAAAATGAGTTATAAAATCATGCTTGAAGCATTTTTCGTGGTGGGAGTCACCGGTGACCCCCATGGCGTTGTAGACAATTATTACGATTGTCCTTTTTTCAAACAATCGTGCTTCGGTTGCTAAGTGATTACTCTCATTATTTAGTCTTATTCAGTGCGTTCTACAAACAAGTAAGTGCGTTTGTTATATTTTTTCACTCTACATACGTTTTTGCATTTTATATCTTTTATTCAATTTTTTTAATTAGCCCTTAAAAATATGGCTTCAAATGAAGATTATTCATCAAGTACATCATCTGACGTGCAGTTTTACAAAGACCTTCAAAAATACTGCGACTGCAATCAGACAGCGAGAAAAGTTCATTGAGTAGTTCATCGGATATGATAAGAGCTTCCACGGTACGTCGGCGCCGAATTGAGTCTGACAGTGAAACTGAAGATAGCGATAACAATGAAGATGATATACCAGAAGAGTTTGATGTGAATTGGAGTATTCCGTTAGGTAATAAAACCAACATCACATTTTCTGATTCGTCAGGTATCAACACATGTCAATCAGAAATTTTTGCTTGTACGGAACACCATGATTTTTATTCTCTTTTTGTTACTGATGAAATATTCGAAATTATTGCAAAGCAAACGAACATCTATGCTACGCAAAGGAAATCAGAACTGCAATCGCATCGTTTAGATTCAAATGGTATGAAAACAAATCCTAATGAAATAAAACGTTTCTTTGGTCTAATTATATGGATAGGATTAGTGCGATTATCGAAAATTGAGTTGTATTGGAGTAAATATGAAGGATATAACCTGACACTTCCACGCAAATTATGCCAAGAAATCGATTCGAATTGTTATTGCGGTTTGTTCATTTCAGTAATAATGAAGAAAATGATCCTAAAAATAGATTATCTAAAGTTGCTCCTATTATCAATCATTTGAACAGTATTTTAAGAAATATTATAAACCAGATGAGATACTATGCGGGATGAATCCTTAGTGCCATTTCGAGGCCGCATAGTATTTCGCCAATATATAAACACAAAACGTCACAGATATGGTATTAAAGTTTTTAAAATTATGAGTGGGCCAGGGATATACTTATTCATTTCGAATCTACACGGGCAAAGAAAATACAAATGAAATATCTGGAAATAAGTCGACTGAGATTGTAATTCGCTCTTTGTCAAAGATATTTTAGGCAAAGGCACACTATCTGCACAGATAATTGGTACACAAAACGTTGACCTGCGCGGAAAGATTAACTGATATGTTCGCGTACACATTTATTGGGTACCCTACGAAAAAATCGGCGCGGCAATCCAAAAGAAGTAGATGGCCCAAAAAATTAAAAACGTGGAGATGTTATCCAGCGCGAGAAAATAAAAATGGAGTAACATCCTTAAAATGGAAAGATAAAAGAGATGTGTTGATGCTATCTACAAAACATTCAGCAGAAATGACAACTATACAGAAAAGAAACTATACAAAAGAAAAGCCAAAAATGGTAGTGTGAATTAATTAGGAAAAATCTTCAGTCGACTTATCTGATCAAATGATTGCTTATAGCTCACCACTGCGTAGAACTTATAAAAGTACAAGAAAACTGGCAATAGAACCTTTTACTAAACTCATTGTATTGTAAATTCAATAGTATTATTCAAACAAGTAACCTGGAAAAATATTGCAATTCTGATTTTAGGATGAAATTAGCAATGTATCTAATGAAATGCTCCGATAATGATTGTATTTCTCCAAAAAAAAGGCGCGTACAGAGCCAGACCTCATCATGAATTTAAAAAAATGCCGGAAATGCACGAAATGTAAGGCGATTTTTGTAAGGCGTGCGTATGAACAAAAATTCAAAGCAGCTAGGAAGAACTGGAGCAAAAGAATTCTACTAAAAAAAGTGGTGACATATTGTTCCTCCGATTGCGTTGATTCACCTTTTTTTGCCTTGAGTGTTTCAATCTGACTCATCGCAATATGCATTGATAATATGTATATTTTTCATGTAGTAATAAAATTATTTTTGTATGTTCTATATTGCATTAATTTCTTCAACCATTATAGTAACAATGGTATTATTTGAAAAATAATTATCAGTATCCATATTTACTATAATTATGTACTTTTATTATTGTGCTGCGTCGCGTCACCGTGTGGCCCCCACGGCGCTGTAGCCAAGTCGAGTGCCGGTCACAGTTGACCCCATATAGCAGTCAACGTGTTAAATTAATTTTATATTTTTAATATATTTATATTTTAATTTATTCTTTAAAATTATTGTAGTTACTTCTAAATTTTCTTAATATTAATAATTTCAGGAAGAAATAAGCAACAAATTGTGGCTTTTATTTATCAAAAAAAAGAAAACATTTTTAGAAATGAAGGCAAATTTAAAATAAAGATTGGAAAGTAATGGTGCTGGCGCGAAACGATATTAGACGTATACAGTTCTAGCATTGCAAATTATTCTGCAAACAGGAAAAAGGACAAACAGACCAGCAATTAATCCTTGCTAATTTAAAGGATTATATGGTTACACACACGCGCGCGTGTGTGTGTGTTTATACGTATACATTCTACACGGAGTAATTGTCATAGTAAAAATTACTATAATATGTGTATATAATAATTTACTATAAAAATTTCTTCTTGTACATAAATTTCTTACATATTGCAATTTGTACAATTTACACGAAAGATAATTTGATATTAAACAATAATAGTATAAAAATTATAGTATACAGGGTGATTCGAAAAGGTCAGATCAAACCAACTAGGAAAAAAAGAGGAGTTTGAGTAGAATAAATAATTGTAAATAACTTTTTTGATATTTGCATAGTTTAGTAAGTAATTCACTTTATATGAGTGTATAGAAAATATGTGTGTGTTATATTTTAATACAATAAACAAATACATTGCATGACACATAATGTTTTTTTGCGTTCATTAAAGCAGGCGTTCAAAATGCTGTCCTCTATTACGCAAGCATAATTCAGCGCGCACTATTTGAATTTCGTGATTTAAATTTTTATCACACAATCTGCGCTGTCGTATGTCTGCTGCAGCTGCATTAATCCTTTGCACAAGATCGTCTCTACCTTCTATCATGGAACTGTAAATCATTTCCTTCATGCAGCCCCAAAGAAAAAATCCAGTGGCGTCAAATCAGGGGACCGTGCTGGCCATGATACGGGGCCTCCCCTTCCAATCCATCGGGCTGGGGAATTGCTGGTGTAACCATTAGCAATGTCGGGCGGGTGAAATGCGGTGTGCACCATCCAATTGATACCACATTTGTCGGCGAATATTTAGGGGCACATCTTCCCAGTAGTCCAGGTAGTGTTGTATCAAGGAAGTTCAGATAACTGGCATCAGTAATTTCTGTCTTCCATTATGTAGGGGCCAATTAAATTATTGCCAATAATACCTGCCCAAACATTTACACAAAATCGATATTGGAATGAGGCGCATCGTGTTACATAAGGATCACATCAGACCAAACATGTAGATTATGTAAATTCATAAACACCATCTCGTGTGAATCCCGCTTCGTCAGTCCACAATACATGGTTCAGAAAATCTGATTCATCGACATTCTTATGTAACAGCCATCGACAGTTACTCGCGACGATATTGATAGTCTCGCGGTAGTAAATTCTTGCACAGGGTGTAAATGAAATGGATGTAAACCTTGTCTATTCAGTATTCTCCAAACACTCACCTGCGGGACATTTACACGATATGCAATACGTCGAGTACTAACAGATGGGGTTTCAGCTACAATATCGAGAATTTCTTCTTCTCGATTCACATTATGCCTTGGACGACCAACATGATGTTGTGGTTGAACTACACCTGTCTCTCCTATTCGTCGATGTAAAGCTTTCAAACATTCGCCTTTTAGGATGTCTTCGCCGCGAAATCGGATGATATTCTCTCTTCAGCTGCAGCGGCATTGCCATCACAAAGTCCATACAGATAATGCATATCGCGATATTCCTCGTTGCTAAACATGTTCAATTTTTGATCACGGTGTAATTTTCTATGTTAAGAATTTGGTTATCAATTCTCTTCTTTATTTGCTTGTTATAACTTGTCTTCTTTATTGCTAGTTGAATACTGTCGTCTTTTAAGCGAAACATGGATTTAACTAAATCATAGCGAGTGTTACGTCCAGAGGAATTCACGATTCTTTTCTTTTCCCGTACCCGGTTGCACACGTGCACGATTTCCAGAGCCTGATAATAATAGCTAAATTAAAGCAGGATTCTCAGTACATGCCCTAAAATAACAATCGGATATTAACGGGCTATAACAAGTAGCATCCGGCTAAATAAAGCGGCATTCAGTCAACAAAATTGATATTTTCATTAAAAAACTCATAAAATCAATAAAAATAAAGAAAACTAAAAACGCGAGTGATCGGATATCGGATGTTCGAATTCTTTTTCTTTCCCGTATCCGGTGGCACACGTACACGATTTCTAGAGCCGATAAATAATAGCTAGATTAAAGCGGGATGCTCAGTAACATGTCCTAAAATAACAATCGGATGTTAACAGGCTATAAAAGTAGCAGCCGGTTAAATAAAGCGGCGTTCAGTCAAACAATTGCGATATTTTCTTAAAACTTATAAAATCAAAAAAAAAAAGAAACTAATCATAAAAACGTGAGTTGACCGATATCGGCAAGAGGGTGAGTGACCGAATATCGCAAGAAGGGTAGTAACAGTCATCCCTTGTGCGATACTGAGGAATCCTAAATCCCCCGTTTTGGAAGATGCTCTCTATTCGCGAACGAACATAATAAAATCCTGATTTGCTACATTTGTTCTAAATGCTCATAAGTAGGGGCAGAGAGGAGACATGGAATCTAACAAAGATTTCTATTCGCCAACCTCCCTATTCCTCACTAGGAGAGGTGTAATCCAAAACGATAGTATAAGCGCGAACTTCGAACAACACTCACAGAAAAAATTCGTTCAGTCAGAGAAATATTCGTACACGCAGAAAATTCAGAGGAAGATTCTCAGTCAGAAATTCATTTCATTTGACTCAGCGTTCATATACGCACTTCAAAAGTTTCGAGACATACAACTTTCATATCGAGTCAGTGCAAAACCTGAACACCAAGGGGCCAGCAGCAACCACCGTCTTCACAACTATCAATATCTCGCATCCTCAACCAAGGGGGTCCAGCGATAATTCTATCGATTTGTCCACGGTTTTTCAATAGTAAGTCTTTTCTTTTATCTTCAAAGTTCCTCCCCTCCCCCGTCTACTTCTTTATCATAATAATCGTTTCTCTAGTGGAACCACAGGAAACACGCTAGAGCCCACGCCTAAGCGACTTCGATATCGCCGTAATCGACTGTACCCGTCGACGCTGAGCTTTGCGGGACTTTTGCGGGCTGATTCCTCATTTGCGTTAGACTTAAGTCAAATAAACGCGGATCTCCCTATTACGCGGATCTTTTAAATTTTTCAAGGAGACACGCGAGACTCCTCACATCTGCCCCCTCGCACTCCTTCCCCTAATTATTCTCCATATCTGCTTCCCGGAACTCTTCCTCCCAGTTACTCCCGTGTATGACGCACAATCTGACCTTCAGTCTGATTTCCCGCCGCTATCACCTTCTCCTTCTCCATCCCACTCGCCAGTCCCAGATCCTCATCCCTTGTCTCCTCCTCTTTTCCTCCCCCTGTTTACTCCGACATCGATCTAGTGATCGGATCCTCTCCGAAATTCTCAGCCTGACTTACCCTCTGTACTTTCCGATCCTTCCCCGGGTCAATTCACCTTGGGGCCCTGCCTTATTCAATATTCCAACTCTCAAGGCCTTCTCCGCACCGCTCCTTACATTCCCATACCTTGCTTTACTCCCTTCACCAGATACCCCATCGCTATTCCCGTAGAATTCTTCAGGGAAAGATATCCTCCAGATTCCGACCAACCTCACCCCGTCTCACATACACACACAATCACGCTTAATGTACCCACAAACATACAAACAATCACACTTAATATTGTGCTAGAGTAATAAATAATTAAAATGTTTATATAAATTTTATCTTTTGTAATGTACAATAAATTTAATTAATTAATTTATTTTAACTTCAACTTAATCATTCCCCCCCGCTCGTTACCCACGCTCTGAATCTTTACGAAAAGGGGACGACGAGCGGGTCATTTGGACCAGAAATAGCGAAAATCGACTCTTTGGTCGTTGACCTATCTTTGCTCACCCGCAGGCTCGCTCGACCCGAGACACTTGCCCTTAAGGCACCTGTTCTCGGGATACACGTGTTACGCCCTTCCTTCAGGCCCATCCTTCCTC